>NC_047022.1:10760130-10787630 GCF_902652985.1 Pecten maximus | reverse complement strand
AAAATTTTTTTTCTTGAGAAAAAAAATAACAATTTTTTCCCTTTTTTTAAATAAAAATAGGATAAACGAACAACCTTGAAAAAATATTTACCTTTTTGAAAAAACCAAAATAAAAATTAATATTTGTGTATTATCAAAAGAGTAAAAAATTTTAAAAAATTTTGGTTTTCCTTTTTACCAAATAAATTTATGTTTTGCTTTAAATGATAAAAAAAACAAAGATTAAAAAATTTGAATTTTTTATTACTCTTTTTACATGGCTTTCTATTAATAATTTTGTGCAAACACCCTTTATTTAAATCTTCCCAAATAGTTTAAAAGTCCTTAATTGGATAAAATTTCAATTTTTTTAAAAGTAAATTTTTTTTAAGGGGGTTTTGAAAAATTCCCCTAAAGAACCCTATCACTTTTTAATATCTCTTTCGAAGTATTCACCCCTCCTTTTGTTCCCATTTATTTAAAACATTTTTTTGTATTTAATGTTTTTTTTGTAAAGGGGAAGTGTTTCTTCAGCCCAATTTTCTAAATGTTTAATGCTTTAACCCCAAAAGTTTGTTGTAAGTTGATTTTTTCCTTTAACAGCTAATAAAGAATACCAGTTACACCTTTTTTTACAGCCCTGCTATAAATTAAAAATTTTAAAAACTTTTTTTTTTTGGAATTCATAAATTTGGGAGTTAAATCAAACATCGATAAAATTTATTATTCAATTTTAAGTTATTTTTTTTTTTTTGCTTGGTTTTTTTTTGTTTTTTAGTTTTTTTTTGTTTTTATTTTTTGTAAGTTGTTTAATTTGTTTTTTTTGGGTTTTTTTATTTTTGTTTTTTGTGGAAAAAAGAGAAAAAATTAAAAAAAATTTTTTTTTTTTTTGTTTGGCTTTAAGCGTTTAAAAAATATTGGGGTTTTTTAAAAACCCTTTGTTTAGTTTTTAAAAACTTTTTGTTTTGGTTTATTTTTGATAAATAAAATTTTTTTTTTTTTTGAAAGTGTTTTCTTTATCGTTGGTTTTTTAAATGTTTTTTGGTTTTAAAAATTTTTTTTTTATTTTTTTTGTGTTAATTTAATTGTTTGTTGTTTGGATTTTTTTGTAATGTATTTTTTTTGTTTTTTGAGTGGGGTGGGGAAAATTTTTAAAAGTTTTTTGGGTTTAAATTTTTCTTTTTAGTTGTTATTTTTAAAAAAGTTTAGGATATTTTGATAAAGTTTTTTTTTTTAAAAAAAGGGATTTTGGTGTTTTTTTTTTCCCCAATTCTCAAAATTTGGTTTTTTTTCAAAAATTTCGAATATAGAATGGGGTTAAGTATTTTTTTTTCTTTTTGCTTTTTTTTTGATCGTATTAACAGTATAAGCAAAACAAATAAACAGCATGTCATATATTGACCAATGTAAAGAAATAAACTGCGTCAGTTTGATGAGACAAAGAATAGTTTTTTTTTTCAAATGAAACTGGCTAAAAAAAGCCCCTCCAGTAGTGCATTATGTCAGTAGTTCGCTAGAATTCACCGAGTTATTAGGCGATCGATGACTAATCACTCGTCTTACATTTACATATGATAGAGCAATCTCTTATAATTCAAAATTAGTTTAGAATCATACTCTTTTAGGGGGAGTACTTCTTTGTTTTCATTATGACTTCACCAAAACGTTGATAAAAATCAGTAACCTAAATTTCAATGTTATGATTTTTAAGTTGCAAAAGTATATTGCGGCAGGCGCATGAACATGTAGTTTGGTCAGCAGAAGTAAGGGTTACTATGTAACCACATGTAATAAAAGACCAATCGAAAATTTAAAAGGTCTCTTTTGCGATCATATTCACAAAATGAACTTGATCCTTAATCTGTAGCTAATTTTATGAGAAGTAGACACTGAATACGACAAACTTTTGTGTGTTTCATTTCCATAAATATACTGTATCATGAGGGATATAACTCGCGGGTTAACTGTATGTTCTATGATTTAGCCTTCCTGCAGGCACTGTGCCGGGGCGAACTATCTATTAGTGTGTTTATATAATAGTGTAATATTGATAGAGATATATGTAGTAAATTCAATATTTTACAATTGTTATTGTTTTTAGTATATTTCTTTGTTATCATTTTTTTCTTTTATTTTCAGATTGTGAGTATTTTGGAACAGTCCTGATACGGTAGTATATGTCGCCTCACACATTCAATGCACTAGTTCAAATTTGTTGTGTATTGAAATCATGCCAAAATGGTCTGATACAACACCCCGAAAAGATTCATTTTCTACTACAATAGCTTGATGAAATAATATAAAATCAAATTCATATACTAACGCATAGGTAAGACGTACACGATCTCTAAGGTATTCAAGACAGTGCTTATAGTATTAGCTTGATTGCTTCATAAACCAAACAACAGCTATATTTTCTTCAATCCTAACTAGTAATACACCATTAGTTTGTATTATGGATTGTTGAAATACAGACACGAAGAAAAACAGGTATTAATCGAATCAATCGATCAATCCCCATAGTTAAGATTGTAGGAAAGTCAAGGTCATATCACATGGAAATCACAATGATAAACCTGAAACGCATACTACCATGTCGGTGAAAATAAAACCAGAATGGTCATCAAAACAGTACAAAGATTGAATCTTCATACAGGCAATCTATCAATATGTCTGATGATTTTTTTCCCTCTTTATTTAATAATATGTTACAACAATTCCATTCCTCAATTAACAAATAATAAATTTCTGAATAATAAAGTAATTAAGTTTGAAATGAATGAATGAAAAATGACTTGAAACTTAATATTATAACAAAAATACAAATAAATAATGGTCAAGATTAAAATTAGTTTCGTAAGGATTGCTTTTCAGATTAAAGAGGAATGCTGTAGTAATTAAAACGGTAAATAATTGCAATTTAAACGATAAAATAGATATTGTAACAAATTATAGTTACACTATTTGACTACAATTGATACATATCAATTCAATATACTCGTTATATCATTTTACGTAATTACATGACCAAATTAGATTAATTTAACATAGAACAGGCTGAACTAATGCATTACCTGGATGTAGTCAATACAAGCGAAACATATGGCCATTTTGTTACTATTTGTGTTTCTTTTAACTGCCTGAATTTAGGAAAAAATGTATTTTCGTCCCATATACACAAATTCAATTCGACATTAATATACTGCTCTTAACTACCGACAAACACAAGCATAACAAACACAAAACAGGTTAACCAATGTTGTGTAGGCGTGTATAATTTAGTATATATATCATATTTTTAAATTCAAATTGCCAACGGCATCAAAATTCGAAATACTATAAATCGTAGCTTCAGTGAGGGGAAAATCTTAGAAGAAAAATAAAGATATAGGACACATTTAAATTCAAGCCCCCTATCATCGGATATATCAAGTAAACTCTGACCTTTCACATATTTAAGTTTGCAAATGAGTAAGAAAGATGCGGCGATGATATTTCATTACCACCCCCCCCCCCCCCCTCCTCGCCTTAAGTTTCTTTCGTAACACAATCACAATACATACATTTCATTGTTTAATGTTTGCTTCGTGATAGTTATAGTAAATTTGATATTTTAAGCTAAGTTCTTTCTATCGTTCTGTGTTTGATTTCAAAATATGAAGAAGTTTTTTTAGATTAACAGTAGAAAACTTGACAAGAGTTCATTTCAACTATACAGTGTAATAGTAAATGTCATCAATGATATTGGGTTCATTCATTCAATCTGTATATTTCATATGATATTCTTTTTATATAACGCCAAGTAATACGTCTTTCAGCTATAAGTATAATTATCTAATATTTCTAATATTTCCATAGATGAAAACAAAAGGTAAATGATGATCAATGAATCATGGTAAATACTGAAATATTGCAAAAACTGATATATGCATGTGGTTATTTGTGAGTGTAAGTGTCATATTAGTGTTGAAAAATTAATGACGTGGCACTTATATATACTTAATAATTCATACTAGTACTTAGTATCGTTAGATGTTTTGAAAGAGACATCCAATATCAATTTACTTGATATCAATAGCAACAGTCCTAGTGTCTTAGAATAGAATATTACCAGACATTAATTAAGATAACAAGTGTGTGCATTAGTCACCACACAGTTTCTGATCATTATATATGTATATATATATATGCTAGTCTCACAACATTTAAATTAGAGGATTGCTTGACGTTTTTTGAAATTATAGATGTATGATATGTCGATCAGATCGACTAATGCCAGCATGCTTAATTTCCATTTAATATATGAAAGTTAACTCATATGCTAGTTAAAAATCAATTATTAACTTCATATCTAGTATATAGTATAAAGTATATACTATATAGACAATTGCAATTTTATCTTATTGCATATTGTTCAAAACAACAAGCACGGTAGTGTTCTCGATAATTTTTTTAATGAACATTGTGATATTTTGTCAATCAAGAAGATTGAATACTTTTACAGGTCGGTCCCATTATTCAAAACACAGAAAATGTCAATGTTTCATTAGTATCAGGTTAACCTTTACCGAAGGCTTTGAATTACCAATTTTTGATGAAATGCGGATGATTGTTATGCTAAAGCCATCCAAAATAAATAATGTACATTCACTAGTATAGCTGACCTTCGAGCAAACCGATACCATTTTTATCAATTGAGTTTTTAATGAACAGATATATGCTTAAGTAGACAAATGGATTTCGGTTGAATGTTTTACTTAATCCAAATTGAGATATTATTATGCTAAAATATCAAAACTACGTTTTTATCCGCATTTTGCATCAAATCAATCTCAGTGAGTATATCCCAAGGCAAATATTTAAGAAAGATCGTCGGTAAAACAACACTTGAAAAAAAATATACCGGAAATTCAATTTGGCTTGCGATGTCTTATATGATCCATTTTTCGTGAACAGCGGTATAAAACATCTACAAAAAGTTATGTATAACTCCTATAATCCATTTCGGTGATTACATCTGTTATCGTATCACATGATTTGAGAAGAGTTTAAGATTTGACAAATTAATTTAAAACTTTGATATTAATGTTATTATACAAATGATATTAAGAAGAATTAAATGTTTCAAACTATTGAAAATCATGTGGTAATGTTCATTGATACCATCATAACACGACGCGATTATCCATAGGTGATCATGTGTGACCTTACCTTCATTGTTTTTACAATCATCAATATGACCCATCAGATCGAATCTATTAAATCACCATATATACCGATGTAACAGCATTTAGCTGAATCGATTGTTTAGTGTAACACAATACATTCGCACTCATAAGCATTGATGTTGATGCAAACTTTACAGGGGCTTGTATATTTTTGATTGCGAACAAATCTAGATGGCAGCGGACTGAAAAATAATAACAAAAACAATACTACAAAAAAAGAAAAGAAAAGAAAACAACAACAAACAAACAAAACAAACAAGCAACAACAAAAACACTTCAATTAACACAAATGCTGATAACTGCTTATAACATTATCATCCCTTCCGGCAAACTATCGTATTTATAACATCGTACTGTCATCAATTACCAATCATAATTGCACATGATTTTTTTCCACTATAAGCAACACTGGAATTCTTTTACTGAACTTAAAATAGAGTTTAATCGTATCAGCAAAACTTCTTAATGTGTGCACCTTCATAAAATATGTTACTATGTCGACTATAGTGCCCAGTAACTTCAGTAAGATGGTTAGATTACCGGAGTATGTAAATTATATCGTACTTGACTGAAAAAATAGCATTGTGGACATACATGGAACAATGGGCCACATTAAAACGTCAAAAGTATATCTATTAGCAGTGGCGCATCTTTTTATGTAAACAATATGTTTAAACCGACTGCATATTGTAGAAAAATGTTGTAATTCCTATTTTTTTCTTTAGTTTACATTCTTCGTTTAAAGTGTCCGTAATAATCAACTAATAAAAGAAAAAATGTGATGAAATTTCACCAATCAACTGCAAGTTGATAAACTTGCTTACTATGACATTTGTGATCAAAAGGAAAATCTGCTTATCCCTGCAATCCTTTCATTGGTGAACAATTAACCAGGTGTCCGCGCCAGCATTGTACAATATTACGGGATATTGTGACGGTTCAAAATACAGTTGTTAATGATTCAGTCTACGTTTATGATTTAAACTGATACAGTTTGTGATTATCAGCTTTTTTTTGTGAGAATACGGTTTTTAATGCCATCATATCCTAAGCTTAGTTATCTGAACTATTTGAACACACGTTCCGTTGCTTTTTGCATGTTTAAGAGGATAATAGGCGGATGTCTATTTATCAATGTACTGTTCTAGGATGTATCAAAATTAACATCAACAACTTTATATTTCATTTTCATAAAAGTGTCATTAAAAGGGGTTTATACTATAATTATATTATACAGTGGATATAATCATATTGAACCATTGTTGTAATGGGAAGCTACTATAATATTTTAATCATAAAGTCCCGTTCTTTCCACATGATTTGATCGATAGAGCGCAACGTAGTACTCCATGTCATATATCGCGTTGGCTACATTACGCTTTGATTATCATTTCCCATGTTTTTGAAGCTGAAACGTTTGCCTTTCACACTGCATACTTTTTTAACTATACCAAAGCATCATGCATATAGTAATTGCTATATATATTATCATTATATTTTTCCAGAAAGTGCTACTAAGAAAGCAGAAGTTCAAGTCACATGACGATCTGTAAACTAACATAAAACACTGAAACGCATAAATAATGTATCAAGTTGACTTTGTCTCTCTTCGTCAAATTTATGAAGCCTATCTAGTTCAAAAGAAGCCCGTTGGAAATATCAAGATAAACACAACATTTCAGCTGGACATACAACACAAGAAACTCACGTTGAATTTAGATATAAAACATATCAGTTGCATTTTCATTTAGGTATTCTCTTGCGAGTTTTCCGACTACATCATATATAATTAATTTTTCTTTGTTTTCATGGTAAATACTCAAATGTGATTGGTCGAAAATTATAACTCCTATAATCCATTTCGGTGATTACATCTGTTAAATTATCACATGATTTGAGAAGAGTTTAAGATTTGACAAATTAAAATAAATATGTTTCATATAGGTACATTTTTTTTAAAACTTTAATATTAATGTTATTGTACAAATGATATTAAGAAGAATAACATGTTTAAAACTATTGAAGAAAACATATGGTGATGGTCATTGATACCATCATAATAAGACGCGACTATCCATAGGTGATCAGATGTGACTGTTTTTACAATCATCAACATGACCCATCAGATCGAATCTTTTAATCACCATATATATCAATGTAACGGCATTTAGCTGAATCGACTGTTTAGTGTAACATTATACATTCGCACTTATAAGCATTGATGTTGATGCAAACGTTACAGGGGCTTGACTGCGAATAGACCTAGATGGCAGCGGGTTTGAAAATAATGACAAAAAAAAAAAAAAAATACTATTAATAGAACAATTAAAAAAAAAAAAAAAAAAAACAGACAAAACTTCCATTAACACAAATGGGAATAACTGCTTATAACATTACCATCCGATAAATTATCGTATTTATAACCTCGTACTGTCATCAATTACCAACTGCAATTGGACATGATTTTTTCCCACTATAAGTAACACTGGAATTATTTTACCGAACTTGAACCATTGGCCACATGAAAACGTCAAAAGTAAATATATTAGCAGTGGTGCATCCAATTATACAAATCATATTTTTAAACCGATTGCATATTGTCGTTAGTTATTAATACTTCAGTTTACATTCTTCGTTTAAAGTGTCCGTAATAATCAATTGTTTTTCGTGAAAATACTGCCTTTGGTACAATCATTTGCAAAGCTCAATTAAAACACCTTCAATAAACCATAAATACGCCCTGGATTCATCTCTCCAAACAATAGTGCTGTCCTCACGTAGGAGGGATATAATACTGTGCTTGCAAATAAACTTAATTGTCTATAACATTCATAACTGTATAGTGACTTTTGGAAATATCTTATCATAAAGGTTAACGGGTAGCAATATTTGGGAAATTTTGATTGAACAAACAAAAGGGGGTAATTTGTTCAATTGATATGGATACTAAAATACTCAATTAAAACATGTGTATGAATCAAATGAGAAAACAAGAACTCAAATCATTGATAGGCCAAAAATGAAATTAACATTTACACAAACAAATAACAAGTACATGGACATTGAAACACGCAACAATAAATAAGTGTAGTTGAAATTAATATTGCAGCCATTACCTACCACTATAAGCAATATCCTGGATTGTCATGATGTTTGAGTTATTCAAATATAATATAGGTCTTATGGTATTTGAGACTGACCGATATGTCAGGTATTATCAAGGATCTATTTCTAAGCAAGGATTTAATATTCTATTATTTAATTGCATTTTGAGTTTTTGAATTGATCATGAATCTGTTTGTTTCATTCTGTTTTAATTCATTACACCTTGCAAAATTCAAACATATTTTAATGTGATGACTGAAATTTAAACAAAACAGTAGTTTTGGATCCAAGGAACCAAATTATTTTCTTTACTCGGCAATGTTAATGTTTACCACCGTCCTGTTTATATTGAGTTTTCAGCAGTGGTCCACTGAACTATATTTTTAAAGCTTGTTACCACACACACCCGTAAAGAAAACATTAGAAAATTCTACCAATTCGAGTTTGTTTTTTGTTTTTTGTATGGGTCCAGATTCTTTGTATTGAATTCAGCACGGAAAACTCACCTAAATCTCCAACGAATTACTCACTTAATGAACTCCCCTTACAGAAACAGACTGGAATTTTTTTATCAATACATATTTTACATCTACATTTATTTCCCGGTCCATACATTATACTCTCTAATTTTTTGTCACCTGAATATCCAATCGGTAGGTCCCAATTCATTCACTTTCCTATCAAATATTCTGCCCAAACCCTTAATCTATTTGTGATTTGGTTCTGGTCCCTTTCGATAGGTATCACAATAATTGATCATAATAAAGTCTGAAAACAACAAATTCGATATTAAACATGTTAAAAGTAAAATCGATCATTAAAATAGCATCTGTGATACCATAATGTATATATCAACGATATAACATCAATTGTTACTATACATATCTCGAATCTAAACAGTGTTACTTATATATTAGACTCACGGTAATTCGTGATATTATACATGACAGTTTTTTTTTATAAAATTACATCAGCATTTTTTTTTTTCGTCACAAATATTGTCAATGGAATTAATAGAATTTATTTCACCAAGCATTGATTTCCTTTTACGCATGTGGGTTAATGTTGCATTTATAATTAAAAAGAACAAAAAACGTCATGTTTTAATATAAATTCAATATTTAATGATTTCCCGGTTATTTATGTTTGTTTTCTTGATCGGATTTTATGTTAGGTATCCAACGTCTTTATCGGGATGTTTTCGTCGTTCCTCGTGTTCTCGCGTGGTCACGTGACCGGCACGAAGGACTACATTAACACTTGGTCGGTAAATATGGCCAGAGCACCCGACCAACGCATTTTGTCGTACAAACAAATATGATACACTTATTCATCGTGCTAAGAAACCGAGAAAAAGTGCTGTACATTCTTCTATCTATTCAAGTATGGTTACATAACGGCGTTATAAACTGGTGTTAATTGAAGAAGTGCCGATTAATTGACTACTTTTTAAGTAATTTGGACGATGTTTGTCATTTTCGTAAGAATGTACAGCACTTTTCGTTGTTCTCATACAATTACCTTCACGCTCTTACCTGTTTCATAATTATTGATTTAGGGTAGTCGGGTGCTCTAGCACGATTCATAGAGCAAGTGTTAATGTTCATTCTCCACTATTGGAACTCTTCAGTGTTTTAAGTATCGAAATCGGCATATAGAAACGAACAAACGCTAAAAAAACGAATGCAATGGATCGTAATTAATTCAATTAATTATTTACAGATGATAATAGTGATGACAACACTAACAATTACAGTTAAATTTGCCTCCGATTACTTAATAACTTGATCATTTTTGCTTTTATAATATAGGCCCATATCTGGTTACAGTGTATGAGGGGAACTGTTTATACCTAATACTAGTTTTGCGTGCCTAGTCTGTTATGTGCTATCAATTCATTTTCTAAATTTTATTGCATACGAGTCAATCTTAACTAAGCTGCTATAATTACCATATGATGTGACATTAAGTTTTCCAAGGAAATTGTTGGAAAATAGCATATCCAAATCAAAATAGGTATGATAATTTCAATTGTCATGGACAGAATTGCTGTGTAGAAGTTAATTATGACATATGTATAATAGTTGATTGATATTTTTGTTACCTTAATAGAGATATCAATCTTTTCTGTAATGAAAATGAGCGTAAGGTCAAATACCTGGTTAGATTTGGACACGAGTTTACTATCAGTAAAATTGAACTAAATAGAGTTGAGAAGTATCAATCAAACTTCTCAACCCAACAGATTCATCAAAAGCTTGATATACCATTTATCACATTTGCAGCAGTGAAATATCGAAAATTATTGATTCTGTTAGGTTTCTATAAGCCCTTTATTTCTTCTGACACCACCTCATAAGAATTGAGGAAATTAAACACAACATACTCAGGTATATAAAATTCCTTCAGTTTTATTTAAGTATACGTTTATTTCAGAACAAGGTTTATTAAAATTACTTGCCAATCAATTTAATAACTTCCAATGTGTCTTCCAGGCTTTTCCGATAAATCCCAATATAAAGATAAATAAATCTCACGAGTAAAGTAATCCAAAAGTAAAGTAAAGTAATCCCAAAAGTAAAGTAAAGTAATCTCAAGTTGTCACTAAATAACTACATCAAACTAAATCACTAAACTAAGCTACAATTCAACTATAAACTACACTGAATCCTGGAAAGTAAATCCAAACTTCTCCAGTTTTCCCCAAGTCCAAATCTACTCTCCGCTATAACACTTCCTCTCTCTATCTCTTTACTCTAAGAACTCCCTACTCTCAACTCCCCTCTCTTTTTGTTTCAACCCCTTATAATTACTCCTGCTCTCTCTCTATTCTTAGAATGACATCATCCATACCCCTCCCTAGATGACCTCATACTAAATATATCTGGACCTACTCTGTCCACACCAATGACCTCATATCTATATTTATAACAAGACCTACTAAATCTACACTAATGACCTCATATCTATATATATATATAACAAGACCTATTCAGTCAACACCAATGACCTCATAGCTATATTTATAACAAGACCTACTAAATCTACACTAATGACCTCATATCTATATATAAACACTAGGCACTAAGTAACTACAGTGTACTCTAGCTTCTACTTTATTATGACTATCCTTAACTACATGTATAACTTATAGAAATAACTACATATTCACTCTATGGACCTTAAGACTATTACACCAGTCTAAATAATCCTACTACTGATAAGACTCATCCAACTAATTAACTGGACCCTTATCTCTCCACTGTCAATTAGAACCTATACTCCATATCATTATCATTATAGAGACTATAGAGACTACAGAGAACCTGACCAAACCGACCAGACACAATAAATCAATAAACTCACCTGACTATTAGGAAACAAATAATACAAGATTATAACACAAGAAAAATGGAACCTCACAAATATCTCCCGCTAGTTTGTTTTACTCCCGGAAAACACATTAGATTAGTCACTTTTTTATATTCACAAAATTATATCTTTATTGTCAAGTTCATTTGATTTTATATGGTACGGCACTTCCAAATTTGGCTTGAGTTCTTTTGATCCAGTCTTGGCACTTCCAACCCGGATTAAATCAAAGACTGGTTAATTTTTTTTTGTTCACTATAAACGAAAGTCCACATAGTTCATCTCGGGATAATTGTCCGTCTTTAAGATAATATGAATCCATAAAGTTTAACACTTAAACTGTCCAGGTTTTAAATTTTATAAAGTTACCAAATTCACACTTAACATTTGCTTGATTTCATAACAACATTTCGAATTTCGCAACGTCTTTAAAAATCTCCATATGACAGGCCTTGTCTTTTTTTTTCATGGTCTTTACATGTATCTTCTTCCATTCGTTAGTGGTTAAGTTAATCCAAACAAAGCTGTAAATCCCAATAAAGTGTTGAATTCCAGTAGGTAGACTAAAAATCCAAATGAAATTGTTAATTGACTGGTAAATCCGAGCGACGTTAAATCCAGGGGTACAATCAAATAAATTTAATCAGTATTTCTACACAAACACCAATTCTATCAAGCATCATTACTATTCACATAAATTCCAGCAAAACACTTTCATTGAATTACTGATTATATAAATTCCTCAGAACACTGTTATTATATTACACACACCTTACTAACACTTCATTAGCTTTATAATCCAGTGAAAATTAATAACACTGCACACTTTTAATTACTCATACTTGGATTTTACTACAAAATCCCACTATTTCTTTGTTAATCCACAGTAATAATCATAGAATTTTACAACAGCTACTTCTAGTTTTACAAATACGGGACACAATATCCCCACAGAGTTAATCCAATGGAAGCAGAAACTTTTTGACGCATGTCGTTACATCATGCATATCTATCAGATATCACTTTTTTTTTTTTTTTTTTTTTCACTTTTTTCCTTCCCCGGATCCTGAAGGCCTCCCTCCAAATTTATTTAGATATCCTGTAGTCTGGTCCACCATTCCCCAAAGACAATTTAATAATTCCGGTGACACTGCAGATGATTGTGTTGGTGCCAGTGTTGGGATGCTCCTAACAACGTTATGAACACGTTGAACCTCTTTAAGGACTGTGTTAGCCACTGCTTGTTGATACTGTTGAACATTTGTCTCTGTCTTCCTGACCTGTTGTCCAACTAACGTGACAGAGGTTTCCAGTTGTGTCATTTTGGCTTCTATTGTCCCCATCCGTCTTGAGAATCCCTCCAAAAACTGGGCTAAAGTAATTATTTGGGCCTCTGCCGACGCTTCCCTTGGTGACAATCCTGGCTCCACTACCTGAGTTGGCTCTGGTGCTAAACAGTAGTTAACCTCTGTGTCAGAGACCGGTGAAAATCGCCCATTGTTAACAGACTCATCCATGAGAGGTGTTCTTGCTAACTCTGGTAGCAAAATATTGTCCATGGTAGCTTTAGAAAATCAGCATCCAAAGAACTCTGGTATTGAACAAATAATGTTAATTTCGAAAAATTTTCACACAAAGTTTAAGTTTTTAGATTCCAATTCCGAAAGAAGTTACAAGTTAATCCAAGGTCGAATGTTCCTAAAAG
Source organism: Pecten maximus (assembly GCF_902652985.1). Lineage (NCBI taxonomy): Eukaryota > Metazoa > Mollusca > Bivalvia > Pectinida > Pectinidae > Pecten > Pecten maximus. The sequence continues at coordinate 10,774,241 of NC_047022.1, read as the reverse complement.
TGTCGGTGGTGATCTCTGTCAGGGTATATCCCTTCCTCTGAATTCTCCCTTTAACCAATCAGATTGCACATGACATCACTCCTGACCAATGGAATTCCTCCCACCTACAGTGTTCACTTTTCCCCACACTGTCCCTCAAGCCCTGTTTACCAACATACTCATCAGTAAATGTTGTCTTTGAAGTTCCTTAATTCAGATCTCAGATGGGTTCTTGGACAAGGCCCATTCACTGAAACATCAATGCACAATGAACAATGCACCTCAGAAATTATCAGATCTCTGCACACTGACCAGACTCCACAAGTCTGTACCCTTATTACTAATAGGTTAAAGGCTGAAACTCTGAACACATAAGACACACTCCTAATTAATTGTTAATTCCTAGCCTTTCTGGTGGTCTCCTCTCTCTGGCACCCCTCCTGAGGTTTACACCACTTGTCTCCTCTGAAGGTTTAGCACTCACAGTGGGACCTTTTCTGCCACCTTTAGGGGGACAGGCTACCTGTTGTTTACTCATCTTTCCCTCTGATGTGGGTATCACACAACAGTTCTTGTTGTCCAGTTTCTGTTTAATGGCCGATATCCAGTCAGGAATTATATCTCCATTATAAGGTTTTAATCTGTCATGATGAATAACTTTCCCTGGCTTAGATGCAGAAAACTGTACTTTGTACAATATGTCTGACAGCTTCTCTGTGATCACTAGGGGTCCTTTCCAGATAGTGGGCAATAGTTTCTTACTTTTACCTATTGCAGCTAAACCACTATAACAATACACTAAATCTCCAGGTTTATATGCATGTTGTGTAATCCGTGTATCATAGTCTCGCTTTTGTCTCTTTGCGCTGCTACCTAAGTGCTGCCTTACAAGTTCATATACAATTGTAAGATTTTCCTTCAAATTTGTCACATATTCTGTCTCATCCCCATTTGAATCAGGCGGCAGAAATCCCACTGACATCTGTATGGGAAGGTTTACCTCCCGGCCAAACATCAACATGTTTGGGGTGTACCCTGTAGAGTCATGTACAGAACTTCTATAAGCTGATGTCACAAAGGGTAAATACACATCCCAATTGTTTTGTTCCTCATTTACATATGTTGCCAACATGTCCACCAAAGATTTATTAAATCTCTCAACCATCCCATTTGAAGAAGGGTGATATGGCGTTGTCCTTGTCTTGTTAATTTCTAATAATCTACACACTTCCTGGAATAACCGAGACTCATAGTTTCTTCCCTGGTCAGAATGTAGTTCCCATGGGATCCCATATCGAGAAATAAAATCAAACACTATCCGGTTTGCTGTTGTCTCAGCTGTTTGATCAGGTATAGCATATGCCTCCACAAACTTTGTAAACTGATCCATAACCACCAGAATGTACTTATTCCCACTTTCAGTCACAGGTAATGGCCCTAATATATCCGTGGCTACCCTATCCATGGGAGCTCCCACTATATAGCTACCCAGTTTAGCTTTTGGTTTTGACTTGGGTCTTTTTCTAGCACAACAAAATTCACATTTCTTTACAAAATCCTTGATGTCTTGTTTCATTTTTTACCAGAAAAAAGAAGTTCCCACCTTTTTTAATGTTTTCTTTACCCCTAAGTGTCCTGAAGTGATAGATCCATGAATTGATTTAATCACACGCGAAACTAGGACTCGTGGCAGCACCAATTGTAGTTTCGTTTGTTTATCCTTCCCTTTCCATTGCTTGTACAACACTCCTCCTCTCAGAAGTAATAAATCCCACAACAACCACAAATTTCTGGCGGCCGGACTTCCAGCAGCTATTACGTTCCGCTCGGGCCGTTCTCCTTTACTAACACTATCCAGTATAAGTGCTATACCAGGATCCTCACTTTGCATCCTCTTAATATCAGTGTTTGTATATCCTCCAACCCATTCTAAAGGTGTAAAATATTCCACCTCAGACTCAGGTATCGACTCCTGAGATTGATCAAGATCTTCATTAAGGGATCTCCCGCTAAGTTTAGTCCCCCCGGGGTCCCAATGCTGGTGAATCTCAGTAAGATCCTGTCCCTCCATAATATTTTCTTTACGGCGATATCTCAATCTCCGCACACCGACCATACAATGACAGAAAACAAAATAATTTCTGACACACATGAAAAGGTAGCTAATCACTGAACCAATCACTGTACACACCACCGACATTAGCCACAATAACTGAAATAAGATTGTAGGGGTGTTGACACTGGCATGACTTTGGATGTCAATATGTCTCACTGGTTTGGTTAGCAATGGAACAACTACACTTTCCTCCATATAACTAGACCACTGTTCATGCCTCTTAACACATTTGTCACATCCACCACAAGGTAAATCCTCTAGTATTGTCTCACCGTCATAACAGTCACATTCCTCGGGGTCACATGGGTACCTAGACAAAGCATCAGCATTTTGATGTTTAATCCCGGGACGATGCTCTATGACAAAGTCAAATTGTGCCAGTATTTCCAGCCATCTAGCAGTCTGGTCTGTAGGATCCTTAAATGACATAATCCATCTCAAGGAACTATGATCAGTGCGTATAAGGAATTTACGTCCCAACAGATAATGACGAAATTGCTGAACAAAAGTGATCACTGCTAACAGCTCACGTTTCGTAACACAATAACGACGCTGTGACTTTGTAAGTGATTTACTAGCAAAGATTACAGGACGTTCCACCTCTTTTCCTGCACGAGCTGACCACTGCATTTGACTAAGTGTAGCCCCAATTCCTTTATCTGATGCGTCAGTATCTAAAATGTACAATCCGTCATCTCCCGGATATGCCATTACCTCCTCTCCTGTCAATGCAGTTTTCAAATCTCGAAAAGAATTTTCACATTCATCACTCCAAATGAATTCCTGTTCGGCCTCTAACAGGCGATTCATTGGCCTAGCCCTGGCGGAAAATCCTTTAATGAACCGTCGATAATAAGAGCATAATCCCAGGAACGAACGAATGTCGGTCTGTGACTTTGGTGTAGGCCAGTTATTTATAACTTCCACTTTCTTTGGATCAGGTTTCACACCATCTCCAGTAACAATATGTCCCAGGAACTTCACCTCTGTCTGGAATAAGTGACATTTACTTGGCTTCAGTTTTAATCCAGCACTACAAAGTTTTGTGAAAACTTGATCTAATCGATCAAAATGTGAATCAACACTTTCACTGAAAATGATAATATCATCCAAGTATATCAACAAGGTGTGAAACTGTAAGCCACGAAGTATGAGCTCAATACCTCGTTGACAGGTAGCTGGCGCATTACACAATCCAAATGGCATACTTTGATACTCGAACAATCCTCTTTTCGTCACGAACGCAGTCTTAGGGCGATCTTGAGGAGCTACTGGGAATTGCCAATACCCTGATTGTAAGTCCAAACTGGAAAATACACAAGCCTTACTTAAACTATCCAGACAATCATCCATTCTTGGCAGGGGGTAAGCATCTTTCCTAGTGAATTCATTTAGCTTACGGTAATCTACACAAGGTCGAGTGGTCCCATCGGCCTTTTTGACATATACCATAGGACTAGCCCACGGTGATTTTGACTCCTTAATGACACCCTGTTTTAATTGTTTTTCCAAAATGATTTCCTCTTCCTTAGCAAATGCCATAGGGGGTCGCCTGGGCGCTTGTTTCACTGGACAGGCTGTACCAGTATCAATTTTATGTTCCACTATATTTGTAAATCCCAAATCCTCAGAAGAACTAGCAAATACAGACAAATGAGCTTGTAACAGTGTCCTCAGTTTCAGAATGTCATCCTCAGATAAGTTCATACTAGACTCATTGCATAACTTTTGTGCACCCTCTGGCCACACTTCAGCAGCAGACACATTATTAACCCATCCATTGTGGTGAGGATTGTCACCTGGGTCAAAAGTTGAAAAGTTGAAAAGTCAACTATTTCCTGGACACTAGCTATAGACTGTCCTGAATGTATGATAATATCCTCATCTGTTAAGTTCATCACAGGAATAGGAATTTCATCTCCTGGTGTCACTAATGCATTTCCTACCAACAAGTCATTCTCGACCCTAGGTAATGGTCCCACAACACATGGTTTTGAGAAAGGTATACCCAAACTTGTCCGTTCAACTAAAACACATTCACTATTTGCTGGTACTTTTGTTTCTGTAGCACATGAAACTCTTGACACACCAAATGGGGCCCTATGAATAAACGTTTCATACTTCTTCCCGTTTAACCGTAAACCTGTTTCAGTCCCACACATATACTGGTGATTGTATAGGAAGTCTAAACCTAACAGACCATCCTCTCGAATGTCTGTTACGTACATGTTCCATTCAAATTTGGTGGATTTCAACTTAAACTCAAATCTAGCTATTCCCTCTACTGCCAGGAGACCATCATTAGCCACCTCCAGCTTAAGTCTCGGATCAGATTTATCAAGTTCGGGCCTACAATCCATTGGAATGCTGTAATAAAATCCAACTGACACAAGTGTCACAGCCGCACCAGTATCCACAACAAAATTACCCTTAACACCATAGAAATTCATAGGCAGAAGCATGGTCATACCATCACGAATATGTCTAATCGTCTCATGAACTAACTGGTTTTCTTTTATGACCGAGACAGGGCCGTTTGTCTCGGTCAATCATAGTTTCCCTCCTTTGGTTCTTCTGGAGCTCCTTCCTTTGTACGAGGACAGTCCCTCGCAAAGTGACCCATCTCGTGACAGTTGTAACACTCAACATCTGCTAAATTTCTCCTTTGTTTTGGACGGTTATTTTTCTGAGCCGCCTTATCTGACTTTATCTCCTCAATAGCACAAGTGATTTTATCTAGTTTTGTCGTCATACATGTCATGATTGAATCACTAACCATGTTTAGCTCTTCCACTGTAACAAAGCGACTTTCTCCATTGTTACAGTTCCCTACAGATCGAACTTTTCCTTTGCTGGATATCTCGTCCTGTAAACTCCGGTACGTCTCCAGGTCCTGGCGTGCTTCCTCTATGGTCTTAGGATTTTTCATCCCCAAAGCCACAGCCATTTGTTGGTCACCCAGACCTTTTAGGAAATATCTCAAGTTGATAGTCTCACGTGTGCATTCATCGGCAGTAGGGAAACTTTTTAGCACCAGCCGTTTAATGTCAGACACATACTCGGCTAATTTCTCACGGTCACGAAGTTTCCTTCCTTCCAACTCCCCTAAGTATGAAGCTAAGGTCCTTTGGTCCTTAAACCTGACTTCTAAGGCATTTAACAGCTGATGGAAGGAAGATGTTGACTCAGGACCAAGTTGAGTGAAAGCATATTCCGCCGCAATACCACGGAGTGAATTAGTAAGACGGAACAACTGTTCATCCTCTCCCCAGTTACAGGCTTCTGCCATTGAGAGAAATGGTTGGATGAATCCTTCCCATGAAGACTGTCCGTCAAACATACTCGGAGCAGGCATTGGCACCGAATATCTTGGAAAAGATGTCGGACTTGATAACAGTGATCTTGGTTGGAATCCCCGACTGGGTCGAGTTATCGGAGAATTAAACATCGGCCGCTGAACACTGGGCCTCAACCCACCACCATAACCTGGGCTAATAAACATACCCGGAAGTGGCGGAGATCTAGTACGAGGACAATTAATATCCTCAACACTGCGGCGGGTATGAATTCTAGACAATTCTTCCCTCAAGTGTTTAATTTCATCATCCTTTTCCCCAATTCTCTCCCGTGCCTGAATTTCAACCCTATCCTTTTCTCTCTCTGCATCGTCTGCGATGCGTTTCAATCTATCACCCTGAAGCTGGCTATCCTCCACACTTAAAAGGGCGTGCTGAAGTTCCTCCTTCAGACGAATTACTTCCTCCCTCACCCGCGTTTGTGGAGAATGTGGGCCTTTATTCATCCCAATTATCACCTCGTCCTCTGAATTCCTGTCTTCCATATGTGCCATTGTTATTACTTAAGGAATTATAACCTAGCGTATAATTTTTAGTATGTATTTTCCACAATTAATCAATATTATTTCTATTCACAGCACACACTTCACTTAATTTTCACTTTTTTTTTAAACTGTGACTGGGCAGTTGTGAGACACTTCTCCAAATTTAACCAGCGAGTAACAATGCTCACACTCATAGAATTCACTTTTATTGATATATTTCAACACAACATAATTCCCATCTTCATCAAATCCATAAACTGGAACAATATTCAACTCCTTCGTCATCACTGTGTACAAATAATCACAACTCGATAGAATTTATATCAAAAACACAATGAGCTCCAGTCAAAACCAAAGCATTACATACACAGTTGATCACAATTAAATCCGGTCAGGAACTTTAAGCACATGTATAAGTAATCATCCCACTTCTGACACCAATTTGTTAGGTTTCTATAAGCCCTTTATTTCTTCTGACACCACCTCATAAGAATTGAGGAAATTAAACACAACATACTCTGGTATATAAAATTCCTTCAGTTTTATTTAAGTATACGTTTATTTCAGAACAACAAGGTTTATTAAAATTACTTGCCAATCAATTTAATAACTTCCAATGTGTCTTCCAGGCTTTTCCGATAAATCCCAATATAAAGATAAATAAATCTCACGAGTAAAGTAATCCAAAAGTAAAGTAAAGTAATCCCAAAAGTAAAGTAAAGTAATCTCAAGTTGTCACTAAATAACTACATAAAACTAAATCACTAAACTAAGCTACAATTCAACTATAAACTACACTGAATCCTGGAAAGTAAATCCAAACTTCTCCAGTTTTCCCCAAGTCCAAATCTACTCTCCGCTATAACACTACCTCTCTCTATCTCTTTACTCTAAGAACTCCCTACTCTCAACTCCCCTCTCTTTTTGTTTCAACCCCTTATAATTACTCCTGCTCTCTCTCTATTCTTAGAATGACATCATCCATACCCCTCCCTAGATGACCTCATACTAAATATATCTGGACCTACTCTGTCCACACCAATGACCTCATATCTATATTTATAACAAGACCTACTAAATCTACACTAATGACCTCATATCTATATATATAACAAGACCTATTCAGTCAACACCAATGACCTCATAGCTATATTTATAACAAGACCTACTAAATCTACACTAATGACCTCATATCTATATATATAAACACTAGGCACTAAGTAACTACAGTGTACTCTAGCTTCTACTTTATTATGACTATCCTTAACTACATGTATAACCTATAGAAATAACTACATATTCACTCTATGGACCTTAAGACTATTACACCAGTCTAAATAATCCTACTACTGATAAGACTCATCCAACTAATTAACTGGACCCTTATCTCTCCACTGTCAATTAGAACCTATACTCCATATCATTATCATTATAGAGACTATAGAGACTACAGAGAACCTGACCAAACCGACCAGACACAATAAATCAATAAACTCACCTGACTATTAGGAAACAAATAATACAAGATTATAACACAAGAAAAATGGAACCTCACACTTCTATTAAAGGTATATTTTTGATCAGTGAACAATTTTTTTTTCAAATTTGACTAATTAGAGCGACAATAGGGAAATTAATATTTGCATATATCTCTCCTCCATGTAATATGACGTCATAATGTATTATAGAATAAGTAAGGTCACAATTTGGCGTATACCTATGATCTGTTGACAGGGGACCGATATTAATTTTGGACGTGATTGAGTTGCTTAAGTATATTTTGCTACAATTGTAATACAATACCATGGGTAATACCAACATACTTTACTCGTGTGGCAAATATGTTGATACATTTTTCACACGTGCTACGCACTCGTGTAAATATAAAAAAATAGTAACCATGTTGAAGATACTGTAAGATATCTGCTATTTATTGAACTCATTGCCATGTATTGTCATAATGATGGTTAAATGCACAAAATATATAACGTATACCGTAGTTGACTGCGTGCATAACAAATAAAAGTAGATTTCGGTCAAACGTCAAACCGCGTCCAATATAATGTAAATCATAAAATGATTATGCTTTCAGTATTTTCATTTAATTAAAGGATACATAAGTTGAAAAAAATCAGATATCCAGATCAGTTCACTAATTAATTAGCTCGATACGTAGTAATTATAACATTAATCCATTGCTGATTCTGTTTACATAACCCACTCGTATTGATTTTGTCAATACATTTCCTTTGTTGCCATCATCTATAAAGATGCCTTGACTAAATGATTGAATTGAAATGTTCATGATATCAACGTCAGTGCCATGACATATGATTGATATTATGACATACATGTGCATCTGTAATGTACTGATATACCAAATTAAAAACACAACTATGATCTAGTCATGATCACTTGAACTCGTAGCTAAGGCAAATTATCTAAAAGCGGAATTAAAATATAATAAACTGGTGTCTATCTTTCATTGTAATATCTTAGACTGCAAACAAACTTGTCAAACATTGTGTTTTGCTCAACCAACTGTTAGGACCTTAACCTGTCATCTTGGGTCACGCTTACCGGATGTGCACACGCAGCTGTTTGAACAGTCCGTGTATACATAATAAGTTTCATTCGACAATTTGTGGTACCGATAACAATCGTTTACCGATTCTTTACAGGTGCATATGACATTTCTGATATTTCTAGTTATATGCACGAATAAATTAAGCTTCATGCGTTTTTGAATTATATATTCTATAATAGAATCAAATAGAACGGGATTTTGTGCATCAAATACCATTTTAAAAACAACAGCTAATATTATATATATAAAATGAGCAACTATATATCGACCATTTGACAAGCACCGAAATACTTTGGTTCAGTACACACTTATTTTCGTTTTACATGCATATCTTACTACGTAATAAGATATCCAAATCCGATTAATATCTAAAGGCTGTCGACGTAGTTGTGATGATTCGAAATTTTGACATTTTGCTCATTGAATAACTTTACTTTGTTCTTGTGGACGCGGCTATCCTTTAATGAAACCGTCTGCTAGACAGAATATAGATATCAAAATCTGAAACCAATTGTTTTGTTATTATATTTGTTGTGGCCTATGATACAATTTTCTGATCCTTGCATAACAAACTATATTGAAAGTTTTTTGGAAAAGAAGATATATAAATATATATGTACAAAAAAACTCAAACTCAAAAGTAGTCAGCACTCAATCAAATCATATTTGAAATTTACTGTCACAATAATGTTTGCTATTATGAATGGTTCTTGTATGTGCCTTCATTTAGAAAAGAAAACAATCTCCCTTCACTTGAAACCGACCCAGTCGAGACTAAATTACTACTCTGTTATTATACCAGAATACTATTAGAATAGTAAAGAGGAATTGTATTAAATATTAGACAATATGGAAATAAACATGTGATGATGTTAAATTGTGGTCAGTATTACCAGCATAACCAGGTGGATTATGGATATGTGATCTCGTGTGGCTGGAATAATTGATTCAATCATTAATATTTAGCACCATACAAAATGTAATAAATTACCATATTTACATATCGTAGTTTTCCACTGAATCGAATATTTGACATAATGTATAAATACACATGCATAAAAAATGGTCATATACATGTGTCGACATACTTAACTTACACTAACCTTCAAGTGATATAGTAAGGAATAGATTTGCATTCATGAAAATTGAAATGGATCAATATTTTTGTATTGTTGTGATCCTCTAGTTAAAGTATTACCGTCATTTATTTTGTCGTTTGCAAATGTTGACAATACGCAAATCAATGTAATTTCTTGATTGTAAATTAATCTAGATTTGCTAAGTATAGCTTGAATAGCAGCTTCAATGCCGAATATTATATTTTTTTATGAAGCATAGGAACAAATATAAATCACAGGAATATTTATATGGTACATTTATCAAAATTATCTGCTGTCCTGCTGGACAATTGAATACAAAGCATATTAGGGCGTCACTGTTATTTATCGAATATGACAGCGATTGAATAGACATACAGAGCAATACAAGAACAGCTGTGATTTATAGTACACACAATTAGAGCACCGGTGTTGAACATATTTTCTCTCATATCTCGTCATGTTGAACAGAGTTTGCCTATGTACATTGTATGCTAGCTACAGCAAAGAACGCGCCTGGAGTAATCTGCGTTCAAGGGGAAAAACTCTTACATTCATTCGTCATTAAAAAAACAACCCCGGTTAATCATTTTGAGCATCACAACATTCGAAACAATGCCACTCGAGATTGACAGTGACTCACAATTTAACTAAGAATGGAATCATCGAAATTATCATCTTGGCATGATGCAGGTACGCACTGCTATTAAAAAGTGACTGGACAATAAAGCAAAGGATGCATTCCATGAACTGATCAAATATGTAAAATGGCGAATCAAATGAAATCGGAAAATGTATTCCACGTTAATTTCTCTCAATATTGCTCGGATGTTCATTTGTTCACGGGCCCCTCAAACGTTGGTCAAGTTACGACACCTTTTATAAATAACAATACGTACGATATTGTTTTACTACTTCTATTATTCAGAATGAAATGACACAGCATTAAGTTACGTGTTTGCTACGCTATTAGGGAATCGAATTAAGACAGTCATAAGCATTGTAAACTTAATTATCATAAGCCGCTATTTCACTGAGGTACACTTATGAAGATTAAAATAATTCCATGACTATTTTGGTTATCATTAATCTGATTGCTTCTTTAAAATAGAGATTTTTCCTACATATCTCCATTCAGAAATTGTCAACTACGATTATGCGTTTCTCTCAAAGCAATCAATCCAACTTTTGAGATATAAGTAAATCAATTCGCATTTCGGCAATCACAGGTAGGTTGAAGAAGTAACGTTATAGGGAAGATGTCGACCTTAATTTTTAATTATAACAATTCGAGTCATAACAATTTATTTATCTTTTAGATTTTGGCATTTTGTTACCTGGAAATGTGTAGGATTAAATTTAAAAGAGACTATACGTGAAACATTAAGTAGTAAATGAGTATTGGTGCAAACGTATTAACCTTTATATTGATCAGCAGAAGTAAGGTTTATTATCTTTATTCAATGGTTATTGAAGACTCAACGCTAACTTTCAATACGCCTCTTTTACGACAACTTTCAAACAAATATTTTGGTCCTTTAGTCGTCGCAGTTTTTTATGATGAGAAAACATTGAAAATGTCAAGTTTATGTTTCATTTCAAATAAAATATCCCGGGGGCTATCTGCAGTTTGATGCTGTATGCCTCCTGCGGTCTCTCTGTCGGGCGGGCTATATGTCAGTGGTATATTTAACAGAGAAGCATTGTATGAAGTATGAAATATTATGAAATAATAGTAATAATAACTAAAACAAAAAGATGCATAATATTATAGCATACACGTTCAGTTTAAGTTATTTCAATCAACTCAATATTTCACAACTTTAACTAACACAACTTATAACTGCATCAATGTCGTTTTTTTTCCACTGCTGCGGATCCTAATTTTTGTAGAAGATGTCGTTTAAGTATCTTTTTGGAATACACCTTAGACATTCGATATTTTCATTTGAGATTGTCATTGTTTCGCCCGCTGGGTATTCACTACCATTATATATATACGGTGTTGACGATCTTCTGACTATTCAATGTAGCAGGCTATATGACTGAAATTACTAAACTCTTATCACAAAAATCACGAGTAATACGTAAAACATTAACCTTACATTAAGATGTTGAATGTCAGTTGGTGATTTTGGAGTCGGTAGCATATGTCGCCTAGGACCAGTCATTACACAAATTATGATATGATTTGTAGTCTTATTTTGACTTAATGGTCTGACACGACACCACGAAAAGTTTAGTTTAATAATGCAATAACTTGATGAAATACTAGCGAATTAAATTATAATAGAAACACGTTGGTATAGTTAACACCACGATCACTAAAGTATACAAGACAGTGCTTACAAGTCGCCTAATACACTCAATGCATCAATAATTACATGCAGTTGCTTATGCATTTATATGCATATCTAAGTATGTCCAGATTGTGTTGTACAGATCTCAGATTTATATTAACGTTAACAGCAACGCAATTTAATCAACACCAGGTATTGTACACACTATATGTAAAGTCTATATATACTGAAACGAAAAAGAAACGCAACATGGAAAATTATGATTAATTTTGTATTAAATATACATATCTGTATAAAAATCGCGGAAATAAACATGCACCCTGCCTAACACCCATACCAATCTTCAAAATCACCCAAGTGTGACTAGAGACCTATGCACTTCCGGCGCGGTAAAAACATCAAAAACCGTGCCTGTACAAACATATGCGTTCTTTTTTCATTCAAACCAGTATCAATTCATCACTAACATTGAGCCACAACATCGCCAATACTTTTGCAAACAATAATTCCTTTTACAATTATGCCACGGTTATCAAAGGTTGATAGAGGACGTGCTATAGCGATGCTTCTGGCAGGGAACACGCAACTTCACGTCGCTCGACAATTCAGAGTTCACAAATCGACTATTAGTCGATTAGTTTCACGTCTTAACGCAACAGGAAGAGTCGATGACCAGCCGAGATCAGGACGTCCACGCGTAACGTCGCGACGTCAAGACCGGGTTCTTAGGTTGGCACACCTGCGTAACAGGAGATTAACGGCCGCTGAAACGGCAAGGAATACGATTGGTAATCATAACCGTCGAATTAATCCCCAAACAGTGATCAACAGACTGCGTGAGGCTAATTTGCGTGCAAGGCGACAGTACGTTGGTTTACCACTAACACCGCAACGTCGAGCACGTCGTATGCAATGGGCAACGGCACATATGCCCAGACGTTTTCCTATGAGACGTTGGAGGTCTATGCTCTTCACCGATGAATCTCGATTCACGTTATTTCGAGCAGATGGCCGTCAACGTGTGTACCGGCGTCGAGGCGAACGTTTTGCTGACGCCTGTGTTTTGGAACACGACCGATTTGGGGGTGGATCAGTTATGGTTTGGGCGGGAATCTCCCATGGTTTGAAGACGCCTTTGGTGATAGTCAATGGGAATTTAACGGCCGTACGCTATCGGGATGAGATCCTTAGGCCCCATGTTGTGCCGTTTGTTAGGCAGCATCATCTAACCTTTCAGCAAGATAACGCGAGACCACACGTTGCAAGAGTCTGTAGAGACTTTCTTGCGACACAGAACATTGTTCCTATAGATTGGCCTCCATATAGCCCCGACCTGTCCCCAATCGAGCATTTGTGGGATGAATTAGACAGAAGAATTCGAAATCGCCGTAACCCCCCAAATACCCTCCCTCAGTTAGCAAATGCACTCGTCCAAGAATGGAATAACATTCCAATACGGAAAGTCAATGCCCTGATGAACTCAATGCAACAAAGAATTAGAGATGTGATAACTGTTCGAGGAGGACACACACGATATTAGGGCACGGTTTCAAAACTGCTGCCATTTCAACTTGGATTCACGTAGGGTACTACCAATCATGACCTTCTAGCAAAGTGACCTGTTCTTAAAAATCTCTAAACATTTAAAGGATGTTACATCAATATTCAATATTAACTATTACATATGAAATTTAAACATAATGCTCACAAGTATTATTTTATTAAACCTACAATTTGAAGTTGCGTTTCTTTTTCGTTTCAGTATATAAACCAGTGTCTATAAATCTATTCGAAGGTCAAAGTGATAAAACATATGTTTATTCAATTCATAATCATACCGTGAGCCAAATATTTTCATAAGTCATTCTGAATTATAAAGTAATACTGTATTTCATTTCATATCCACGAGTCTCAATTGTTTTGTTTTCATCTCCAGATTCAATTAAAACAAAATGTAACCAATCCGAACCTTATCGAACAATTATAAGCATCATGCCTTTCATTATAACAAATACAAACAAAAACACGTTAGCATTACACCGGTCACGATAAGAAATAAATTCCATTCATGTTTAGACGTAGATTGTTAATTAATATTTACTATACTTAAGTATTCTTCGATATTTTCATCTTCTTTTCATTTAGCACTAAACTGATTTGGCCATAAGAATGAAAATTAACAAAATATATA